>NC_067475.1:75417264-75459207 GCF_947179515.1 Apodemus sylvaticus | reverse complement strand
CCATGTTTTTAATATTCAATCTAACAGTTCCTGCAGGGCAGAGAGAGAGAGAGAGATAGGCTAGTCCAGGACAGTGAGTTCTGCACTCAGAGAAAAATTCAGTCTCATGTCTGCCCTACTACACCCCTTTAGACGTATGTCTTATGAGCCCCATCCACAACCAACCAACCTCCCTTCTGCCCCTATGATGTGAAGGAAAAACAACACACAGTTATGTTGTAGAAATGTTTAATTCCAAACTAGGCTCCTTATCCAGCTTTGATCATTCTGTTGTTTGATTAAATACATACAATTTTTATTATTTACAGAAAGCCTTAACCAGCACTAGAAGAGCCAGGCAGATGTCAAACCTCTATGTTTATTAGAATTAATTAATTCATTCATTCATTCATTTAAAATAAAAAACTTAATTCTCAGAAGCTGTATGGTGGGTCCTCACAAGTTCTTGTGCCCTCTTCTGGAATGCAGGTATTATAAGCAGCAGATAGAGCACAAAAATACATTGGCAAACAAAGAAACAAACAAACCAAAAAAAAAAATACATGAGAAAAAAGATTTGAGATTTTGACAGACTGTATGGGTGCAAGCACAGCAAACCTCCTTAAGTTTGAGGCTACCCAAGCCTACAGAGCAAATTCCAGGGCTTCCTGGGCTACATCAAGATAAATCCAATCCTGAGTGCTTGTATTTCTTTCTTTCTTTCTTTTTCTTTTTCTTTTTTTTTTTTTAACAATTTTTGATTCTTGACCTGTGTACTGAAGAAAAATTATTTTTGTCTTTCTTTCCTGCGTTTGTTTGTTCCTTCCTTCCTTCCCTCTCCCCCTCCTTCCTTCCTTTCAGTATGAAATTGGCACTTTTTACTTCCTCATAGCACTGATTTTATTGTGTGACAGGTCTAGTCTAAGGATGTGTTTTCATTTGCTCTCTCATTCTCTCTGTCTCTCTCTGTTTCTCTCTGTGTGTCTTTCTCTCTCTCTCTCTCTCTCTCTCTCTCTCTCTCTCTCTCTCACACACACACACACACACACACACACACACACAATCTCTTTCTTTCTCTTTCTGACTCTCTCTGACTCTCTCTGTGTGTGACTCTCTGTTCCTTTCTCTCTCATTTTCTCTTTCTCCCTGGTTGTCTCTTCAGCCCTGATGTTCAGAAAAATGGAATCTCTCTCTCTCTCTCTCTCTCTCTCTCTCTCTCTCTCTCTCTCTCTCTCTCTCTCTCTCTCGCTGTGTGTGTGTGTGTGTTTGTTTATGTAACTCTAAGGTATACAAATCAAAGAAAGCATATTTCTGGGATATACTCACAAATAAACAAGCAACCACCAGCACAAGCACCACCACCACCACCACCACCACCATCAACAATAACAGCAATAGCACCAAAAACACAAACAATACAAATAGTGAGGATCAACAGCAAAAAATATTTTTGTATTGTCCATTTCTCAGCCTCTTGCTGATGGTATAGTAAATTATTATGGTCTATGACTCTCCATGCTTCTATAGCACCCACTGATGCAGCTTTCTTCAATCTCTCCTTAATAGATGTACTAAGGAGACATGTATGGAAAGGTACAGAATTTGTTTCATGTCCCAATTGCCCCACATATGTGGGTGTATTTAGCTGCTTATAAATTAATACTATGTCTGTGTGTGTTTCCATGGCCAAGCTAGGACCCACCCCAGATTTGTGTTTCATCTTTCCCTTCTTTCCTATGGTGTATATTGAATCATTATTATGCTCCAGAGGTGATATCTGAAATAGATTGAGTATTAATATTGTGAGTACCAGAGATATTGCCATTCACGGGACTGGAAGCACCCTTCAAATTTTTATGTAATTCTTTGATTAAAAATGGTTTGATGGCAGAAAGCAAGCTGTTCCTAACAGCATGAATCCCTCAGTGCAAGTAGTTCTAGGAGTTGAGGCTCACCTGTACTCACCAATTTGGCATTGGTGTACAGTAGGGTCTAAAGCATATGTTATTCCTCTACAGGGTGCTTGGCATTTCTCTGTTTTTTTTTGTTTGTTTGTTTTGTTTTTGTTTGGATGTCCTGTCAATTGGCGAGAGTGAAGTGTTGAATTGTCCACTACTAGTGTAGGGTTAAATGTGTGATTTAAGCTTTAGTAATATTTCTTTTAGAATGTGTTTGCACTTGTGTTTGGGGCATACATGTTCAGAACTGAAGTTTCATCTTGGAAGGTTTTATCTTTGAGTATGAAGTGCCATTCTATTTATTTTTTCATTAACTTTAGTTCAAAGTCCATTTTATTTGATACTACAATGAATAGTTTAGGTTGCTTCTTGGGTCTGTTTGCTTCAAAAACTTTTATACAGTCCTTTGTTCTGAAGTAATGCCTATCTTTAGTTGCTGAGCTGTATTTTTTGTATGAAGCAGAATATTAGATCCTATTTTTGTATCCATTTTGTTAGAGTGTGTATTTTTTGAGGATATACATCCATTGACTTGAAGAGATATTAACAATCATTGATTCCTTTTTTTAATTCGATATATTTTTATTTACATTTCAAATGATTTCCCCTTTTCTAACCCCCCCACTCCCCGAAAGTCCCGCAAGCCCCCTTCTCTCCCCCTGTCCTCCCACCCACCCCTTCCCTTTGTGTGTATGTGATTGTACATGTGTGTGTGTATGTGTGTGTGTGAGGTGTTTGTGTGTGTGTGTGAGTGAGTGTGTGTGTGTGTGTGTGTGTGTGTGTGTGTGTATGCCTGTCTGAGTCCTTCCCTTCATTTGATTTTGCTGGTATGATATGACTTATTTCCTGTGTTTCTTCGGATATGGTTATCTACCTTGGATTGGTGTTTTTCTTCTAGTATTTTATGTAAGCCAAGAATTGTAGATAGATACAATTGATATTTGGTATTGTCTTGAAATATTATGTTTTATGCATCTATCGTTGTTGCATGTAATTTCATAAACATGCTATCTCTTTGCTATGGTTCCATGGGCCACTCTCTGACCTCTCCCAGTTCAGCTTGCTCCAACTGGATCGCAACCATTCCCCAACCTGGGAAATTCAGAAGCTGGTGTCTGCACTGGACCATCCCCTCTCAGCTAGCTTCTCCAAGCCACCAGCTCTCACCCAGGCTTCTTTTTCTCTCCTGTTCTTTCCAGAAGAAGTACACTAGGCAGCTTTATTATTTTGAAACTAGCCAGATCAAAAAATTGCTGGGTTCTCAAAAACTGACGAATTTCAACAATCCACTGGTGGTGGAGGCTGCCATTTCCAGTTACCCATGATCTTACATGGATGTGGCTTGTCTCCCAGTATACAACCTGGCCAAAATCCTTTCCCTTTCCCTGAGTTAATTGTCTTCCTCCTTGGAACCAGAAATCCAAAATTTACCCTTGACCTAGAAATTGGCTCTTGTCTTTTGCATTGAAACAGTTAAGAACCAATTAGGTAATCCACACTTTTCCCTGCATTTCACCATTTCTGTCAAAAAAAAAAAATGAAAACCTCCTTTTCCAGATATAAATTGAACAAAATCATGACAAGTAAGAAAATTACACTGTATTAAGTACACATGACAACTAGTCCATCAATTTTCAGTTAGACAAATTACTCTACCATATTTTCTAACTGAAAGAATTATGATTGTATCCCTGGATTAAGCCTGTAGCATTACTTGAAAAGTGAATCACTTGCTATATACACTCTTTCTATGTTAAGCAACTTGAGTTTGATTATGAGACTAAAACCACTCTTTATCCTCATCAGAAATCCAAGAATAACTAAATATTATCTGAAAATATAGGAAACACAAAACATAGCTTCTAAAACTTAATCAATTTGTATAGACATTCGACTACTTGTACAGTAATAATCCACTAATAACTTATAACTTGTAAAAATCCACTGATACCCTCCCAGACTATGAAATCAGCTAAACTCCCAGTTACCAATATTGACAAACCAAGATATTTTAATACAAAACAAAAAATTATATATATATATATATTCACATATTTATTCTCTCTTCCTTTATCTCTCTGTTTTACAAACACACACACACACACACACACGCACAAGCACACGCACATGCACACGCACACACACACACACACACACACACACACACACACCAACACCAACACCACCAATACCAACACTACTATCAACACCACCAATGTAAAAATTATATATGGATTATCAGTCACTGGTCCACAATATTTTTCAACATTGTGAACATAATTCTCCAATAAAATCACAAAGGCTAATGGAATAGATACAGAAACATGATCTTCATTCTGTTCCATAAAAGAAACATACCCTTTCAGAATAAGGTGTTGGTAAAATATTTTACATGCAAATACACTGAAGAAGAAAGCTGAATAGCCTTGAGAACATCTAAGAAAATAGACTTTCAATCAAACTTGATCGAAAGATACTTTGAAGGGCACTGTCATAATCATGGAGGAGAAAGCTCCCAAAATGATACCTTAGTTCTGAACATTTCTGTTCCAAACAACATAACACCTAGAAAAAAATGAAATGAATAGAAGTTATGAATAACATGGACCTTAAAGTTAGCTACAGAGTATTTCACCAAGACACAAAGAATATACATTCTACTGAGCACTTCATAAATCCTTCTCGAAACTTTTCCAGAGAGTTTTCCACAAAGCTTCAACAGATACAAACATATATAAATAACTTCTTGTATCTTACCATAACACCATGAAAGAAAGCTGGATTTCAATAACAACACAAATGTCAGAACACCTACACAGGCCTGAAACTGAAAAACTCTCAACTTAAGAGTATCTGAGCCTGGGAAGAAATAAAAAAAAAATATTGATCTCTTTCAAGATTTCAATGAAAAGGAAAGCATCCTCTTCTCAAATTTATAGTACATAATGAAAACAGTGTTTGAAGGAAACTCATCCTGACTTGGGCCCTTCTGCTTGTTAACTTTCTTAAATTCTGTAGATTATTTCCTGGGTATTCAGTGCTTTTTTGGCTAATATCCATGTACATACCATGCTTGTCCTTTTGGGTCTGAGTTTCCTCACTCAGGATGACATTTTCTAGTTCTACCCACTTACCTGCAAAACTTCTGATGTCCTCCCTCTTAATATATGAATAGTATTCCATTAGATAAGTAAGGCATATTTTCTGTATATTCTTCTGTTGTGAGACATATGGGATGTTTCCAGCTTCTGGTTTTCACATATGAGGCTACTATGAACATAGTGGAGCACCCACCCCTGAAGTATAGTGGGTCAACTTTTGGGTCTATGGCCAAGAGCTGCAGAGCTGGCTTTTCAGGTAAATCAGTTTCCAGTTTTCTGAGGAACCTCCAGATTGATTTCCAAAGTGGTTTTGACAGTTTGCAATTCCATAAGCAGTGGAAATGGGTTCCCTTTTCTCCACATCCTCAATAACATGTGCTGTAACCTGAGTTTTTTCTCTCAGCTATTCTGATTGGAATATGATGGAATCTCTGGGATGTTTTGGTTTACATTTCCCAATCACTAAGGACTTTGAACATGTTTAAGGGCTTCTCAGTCATTTGAGAATCCTCTTTTGTGAATTCTCTGCTTAGTTCTATACCCCATTTTTCAGATTGTTTTGTTTGCACCATCATCATCATCAACAACATCATCATCTTCATCTCAGGATAACAAATGGTGGAAAAATAAAATAGTGGACAGCACTGTGTGCTTCCACAAAAGAATCAGAAAGTTCTCATACCATCAATTGAAAGTATACCTGAAAGCTTTAAAAAAAAGAAGCAAACACACACAAGAAGAACAGAAGATAGGAAATAATCAAAATTCATGCTCAAATCAATCAAATAGAAATAGTGAAAACAATACCAAGAATCTAAAAATCTAAGACCTGACTATTTCAGAAAATCAACAAGAAAAATAAACTCTCAGTCAAGCCAACTAAAACACAGAGACAAACAAATTAAGAATGAGCAGGGTGACATAATTGTAGATGACAAAGAAATTCAAAGAACATTTGTATTACTTCAAACGACTGTACTCCACAAAATTAGAAAAGCTTAATAAAGTGGATGGTTTTCTAGAAAGATACCAGCTACCAAAGTTAAATCAAAATCAGAAAAACTATTGAATAGGCATATAAATCGTATTAAATAGATGCAGTCATCAAAAGTCTCCCGACAAATAATAAAGCAAAGGGGTAGATAGTTTTAGCACAGCAGTCTTACAACATCAAAGAAGAGCTATCACCAATATTCCTCACACTATTCCACAAAATAGAGATAGTAAGATCATCATGATAGAGAAAGCACACTTAGACTCAACTAAGAAAGAGAATTTCAGACCAATATCTTTTATGAATATTGATGCAAAAGTACTGAATAAAATGCTTGAAAAATGAATCTGGAAATACAGCAAATACAGTCCACCATGATCAAGTATGTGTCATCATATAGATGCAGAGAGGTTCAGTATGTGAAAATCCATCAATATAATCCAAGATATAAACAAACAAAAAGAAAAATATCACAGATTATCTCATTAGTTTTTGAAAATCCTTTGACAAATTTCAAAACTCCCTCAGGATAAAATGTCTTCGTCATAATAAGGAGTATACCTAAAGACAAGAAAGTTAATATACAGCATTCCAGTGGCCAACAAGAAATTAAATGGTGAGAAATTTAAAGCAATTTATTCATAATCAGGTCCAAAGGATAAAGGCATTGTGAAAAGGGAAAAATTAGAGATGACTGGGGAAATCCATTAGCCAAACCTCAATCTAATTGAGGTCTAATATCCAAAATTTATAAAGAACATACCAAATTAGAGAAGAACAATTCAAAACCCCAATAAAATGGGGTATAGAGGTAAACAAAGTATTTTCAACAGAGGAATCATTGAGCAGCTGAGAAAAAAGAATAGAGAAGAACAGTCGTTAGTCACCCGGGAAATGAAAATAAAAATGAATCTGAGATTCCATAAAGCAACTATTAAGAATGCCTGAGATCAAAATTTCAAGTGATAGCATATATTAACTAAAATGTGGAGCAAAGGGTGCACTCCACAATTTCTAATGGGCATCCAAACTTGTACAACCACACTGGAAAACAATTTGACTGTTTCTCAGAAAATTCTAGGAATAGTTTTACCTCAAGTCACTTCTACAACAATCCTGCAAATATACTCAACATTGCCCTATTATATCACAGGGACAATTACTCAAATTATCATTGTAACATGGTTCATAACAGCCAGTAACCAGAAAAAAACTAGATGTCCCTCAGCAGAAATATGCATAAAGAAAATGTGGTACATGTACATAGTGAAATATTATTTGGTTGTTAAAATCAATGATGTTATGAAAGTTGCGTAAAAATGGGTGGAACTTTAAAATATCATCCCAAGTTAAGTACCTCAAAGCCAGAAAGACATACATGGTATATATTCACTTATAAGTGGATACTAGCTAGAAATTGCAGAATAAACATGCTACAACCTACAGACACAAAGAAACTGTATAATGCACTGGTTGCATGGTAAAATGATCGAATCTCAGACAGAAGGAGAACTAGTCCACAGAGGTTGATGATGAGATAGAGCTAAGTAGAAGATGTTGGAAGTTAAAGGGAATGAGGTGAGTAAGGCATGGGAGTGAGAATGCAAATCACAATTTGAGGCATTGAATAGATTCCTATCAAAGTAGGACATAGATACTGAAATAGACATCTACAGATAGGCAGGACACCCAGAGGAGAGAGGTGTCATGAGCCAACCCACAAAAACCTTCATCTCAAACTTTCCAAAAAGATGTGCATTGATCTTTTAACAGTGTCCTTTGCCTTACAGAAAAATTGTAATTTTATGAGGTCCCAGTTGTCAATTCTTGATCTTAAGCAAAAGCTATTGGTAATAGGTTCAGGAAATTTTCCCCTGTGCCCATGTGCTCAAGGGTCTTCCCCAGTTTCTTTTCTATTAGTTTCAGTGTGTCTGGTTTTACATGGAGTTCCTTGATCCACTTGGAGTGAAGTTTAGTACATGGAGATAAGAATGGATCAATTTGCATTCTTCTGCATGCTGACCTCCAATTGAACGAGCACCATTTGTTGAAAAGGCTATTTTTTTCCCACTGGATATTTTCGGCTCCTTTGTCAAAGATCAAGTGACCATAGGTGTGTAGATTCATTTCTGGATCTTCAATTATATTCCATTGGTCCACTTGTCTGTCACTGTGCCAATACCATGCAGTTTTTAACACTATTGCTCTGTAGTATTTCTTGAAGTCAGGGATACTGATTCCCCCAGAATTTCTTTTGTTGTTGAGAATAGTTTAGGCTCTCCTGGTTTTTTTGTTATTCCAGATGAATTTGAGAATTGATTTTTCTAACTCTGTGAAGAACTGAGTTGGGATTTTGATGGGGATTGCATTGAATCTGTAGATTGCTTTGGGCAAGATGGCCATTTTAACTATATTAATCCTGCCGATCCACAAGCATGGCAGATTTTTCCATTTTCTGCGGTCTTCTTCGATTTCCTTCTTCAGACACCTGAAGTTCTTGTCCTATAGATCTTTCACTTGTTTGGTTAGAGTCACACCAAGATACTTTATATTGTTTGTGGCTATTGTGAAGGGTGTCATTTTCCTAACTTCTTTCTCAGCCTGCTAATCCTTTGAGTATAGGAAGGCAACTGATTTGCATGAGTTGATTTTATAACCAGTCACTTTGCTGAAGTTGTTTATCAGCTGTAGGAGTTCTCTGATGGAGGTTTTCGGGTCAATTACATAGACTATCATGTCATCTGCAAATAGTGATAATTTGACTTCCTCCTTTCCAATTTATATCCCGTTGATCTCCTTATGTTGTCTAATTGCTCTAGCTAGAACTTCAAGTACTATGTTGAAAAGATATGGAGAGAGGACAGCCTTGTCTAGTCCCTGATTTTAGTGGAATTGCTTCAAGTTTCTCTCCATTTAGTTTGATGTTGGCTACCAGTTTGCTGTATATTGCTTTAACGATGTTTAGGTATGGGCCTTGAATTCCTGTTCTTTCCAAGACTTTTAGCATGAAAGGATGCTGAATTTTGTCAAATGCATTTTCTGCATCTAATGAGATGATTATATGCTTTTTTCTTTAAGTTTGTTTATGTAGTGGATAGCATTCATGGATTTCCTTATATTGAACGATCCCTGCATCCCTGGGATGAAGCCTACTTGATCATGGTGGATGATCGTTTTGATGTGTTCTTGGATTCGGTTGGCAAGAATTTTATTAAGTATTTTTGCATCGATGTTCATAAGGGAAATTGGTCTGAAGTTCTCTTTCTTTGTTGGATCTTTGTATGGATTTGGTATCAGCATAATTGTGGCTTCATAGAAGGAATTGGGTACTGTTCCTTCTGCTTCTATTTTGTGGAATAGTTTAAAGAGTATTGGTGTTAGGTCTTCTTTGAAGGTCTGATAGAATTCTGCACTGAATCCATCTGGTACTGTGCTTTTTTGGTTGGAAGACTTTCTATGAGTCCTTCTATTTCTTTAGGGGTTATGAGACTGTTTAGATGATCTATTTGGTCCTGATTTAATTTTGGTATTTGGTATCTGTCAAGGAAATTGTCCATTTCCTCCAGATTCTCCAGTTGTGTTGAGTATAGGCTCTTGTAGTAGGATCTGATGATTTTTTGTATTTCCTCAGTTTCTGTTGTTATATCTCCCTTTTCATTTCTAAGTTTGTTAATGTGGATACTTTCTCTGTGCCCTTTGGTCAGTCTGGCTAAGGGTTTACCTATCTTGTTGATTTTTTCAAAGAACCAGCTCCTGGATTCATTGATTCTTTGTACGGTTCTCTTTGATTCCAATTGATTGATTTCAGCCCTGAGTTTGATGATTTCCTGTCTTCTACTACTCCTGGGGGAATTGGCTTCTTTTTGTTCTAGGGCTTTCAGGTGTGACATTAAGCTGCTAGTGTATGCTCTCTCCATTTTCTTTTTGGAGGCACTCAAGACTATGAGTTTTCCTCTTAGCACTGCTTTCATAGTGTCCCAAAGATTTGGGTATGTTGTGCCTTCATTTTCATTAAATTCTAAAGTCTCTGCTTTCTTTCTTTATTTCTTCTTTGGCCAAGGTGTCGTTGAGTAGAGTATTATTTAGCCTCCATGTGTATGTGGGCTTTCTGTTGTGTTTTTTTGTTGCTATTGAAAACCACTCTTACACCATAGTGATCTGTTAGGAGGCATGGGAATAGTTTGATCGTCTTATATTTGTTGCGGTCTGCCTTGTGTCCAATTATATAGTCGATTTTGGAGAAGGTACCATGAGGTGCTGAGAAAAGGGTATATTCTTTTGCTTTATGGCGAAAAGTTCTATAAATATCAGTCAAATCCAATTGGTCCAAAGCTTCAATTAGTTTTACTGTGTCCCTGTTTAGTTTCTGTTTTCCTGATCAGTCCATTGAGGAGAGTGGAGTGTTGAAGTCCCCCACAATTATTGTGTTAGATGCAATGTGTGCTTTGAGCTTTAGTAAAATTTCTTTTACGAATGAGGTTGCCCTTGCATTTGGCGCGTATATGTTCAGAATTTAAAGTTCTTCTTGGTGGATTTTTCCTTTGACAAGCAAGAAGTGTCCTTCTGTGTCTTTTTTGATGACTTTAGGTTGAAAGTCAATTTTATCTGATATGAGAATGGCTACTCCTGCTCGTTTCCTGTAACCATTGGTTTGTAAGATTGTCTTCCAGCCTTTTACTCTAAGGTAGTTTTTACCTTTGACACTGAGGTGTGTCTTCTGTATGCAGCAAATTGTAGGGTCCTGTTTCCTTATCCAGTCTGTAAGTCTATGTCTTTTTATTGGGGAATTGAGACCATTGATGTTAAGAGATATTAAGGAATAGTGAGTATTACTTCCTGTCATTTTTTATGTTCTTTTTATATTTGAGTGGTTATCTTCTTTTGGGTTTGATGAAGGAAGGTAACTATCTTGCTTTTTCCACGGTGTAGTTTCCCTCCTTGTATTGGAGTTTTCCTCCTATTATTCTTTGCAGAGCTGGGTTTGTGGAAATATATTGTGTAAATTTGGTTTTGTCATGGAATATCTTGGTTTCTCCATCTACTGCGGTTGAGAGTTTTGCTGGGTATAGTAGTCTTGGCTGACCTTTGTGTTCTCTTAGAGTCTGCATGAGATCTGCCCAGGATCTTCTAGCTTTCATGATCTCTGGTGAGAAGTCTGGTGTGATTCTGATAGGTCTTCTTTATATGTTACTTGGCCTTTTTCTCTTACTGCCTTCAATATTCTTTCTTTGTTTAGTGCATTTGGGGTTTTGATTATTATGTGACAGGAGGTATTTCTCCTCAGGTCCAGTCGGTTTGGAGTTCTGTAGGCTTCTTGTATATTCATAGACATCTCTCTCTTTAAGTTGGGAAAGTTTTCCTCCATAATTTTGTTGAAGATATTTGGTGGCCCATTCAGTTGTAAATCTCCACTCTCATCTATACCTATAATCCTTAGGTTTTGTCTTCTCATTGTATCCTTGATTTCCTGGATGTTCTGGGATACAAGCTTTTTGCATTTTGCATTTTCTTTAACTGTTGAGTCAATGGTTTCTATGGTATTTTCAGCATCTGAGATTCTTTCTTCCATCTCTTGTATTCTGTTTTTTATATTTGCATCTATGGCCCCTGATGTCTTCTCAAGGTTTTCTATCTCCAAAGTTGTCTCCCTTTTTGATTTCTTAGTTGTTTCTACTTCTGTTTTTAGATCCAGGATGGTTTTGCTCAGTTCCGTCATTTGTTTGTGTTTTCTTGTAATTCTTTAAGAAATTTTTGTGTTTCATCTTTCATGACTTCTGCCTGTTGACTCAAGTTCTCCTGCATTTCTTTAAGTTTTTTTTTTTTTTTTTTTTTTTTTTTTTTTTTTTTTTGGCCTTTCTTCTTTATTGGCTTCTATATCTTCGGCCTTATTCTCCTGCATTTCTTTAAGTGCTTTTGTTGTTTCCATTATACGGGTTTCTAGCTTATTCATGTTCCTCTGTATTTCTTTAAGAGATTCATTTATGTCCTTTTTGTGTTCTTCTAGCAGCATCATGACCAGTGATTTTAAATCCAAATCTTGTTTCTCTGGTGTGTTGGCATAACCAGGACTTGCTGATGTTGGGGAGTTTGGTTCAAATGCTGCCATATTGCCTAGATTTCTGCTGGTAGCGTTCCTGCATTTGCCCTTTGCCATCTTGTTCTCTGGAGCTAGTTGGTCTTGTCTCTGACTGGTGTTTCAGCCCCCTGAGAGGCTCTAGGGCTATTTCTGCAACACTGGATGACAGGGTTTCCCCTGTTGCAGATTGCTGATGTGCTGTCCTCCTCTTGGGTACCCTTGCAGCCCTAGTGTGCTTTGCCCCAGATTGTGTCTGTGAACCGATGGTGCCCATTTGCTCCTTCAGGGAGTGCTGAGGATGTATGCTGCAGGGACCTTTTCTGCATGCTGATCACTCTGCTGGCCAGCCGAACTCCCAATCGGGTTGGTGCACACAAGGCTAGCCTTGCTGCTCAGGCCCTGAATCTAGGCAAAAGCCTGTCAGGCCAACGTCCGAGCAAAGTTCCCCTCAGCTGTGAGTGTTAATTGGGTCTGTCAGGTGGCCAGGATGGTGGTGTGCATGTGCTCCCTGAGAGAGCTGGGAGAATCTGCTGGGCTAACAACCTCCTGGCCGGGTTGGCACACAGATGGCCCACTGAGCAGCCCAGGGCCTGGGGGCAGTCCAGGGCATGACCGTCTTAGACCCCGGCTATGTCAACCTCGGGCTAGCCTGTTAGCTGGTTTTGCCTGCTAGGACTCTTTGGCTTCCTGTAGGCAAAATGGTGGTGGCACCTGGGCTGGCGCGTGCAGGCCCACGCAAACAACCTCCTGACCGGGTTTGCATACCGGTGGCCCCCCGACCAGCCCAGGGCCTGGGTGCAGGCCAACACCCGTCAGGCTTAGACCCCCTCGATGTTGGTCTCGGGTTGTATTTGCATACCTCAGTCTGTCTCATCTCTCTGGCATCCGAGAACCAAGATGGAGGCCAGTCTCTCCTAACTGACTGGTGGGAGGCAGAGTTCTGAAGTGGGTTCTGTGTGGTGAAAGGCACTGTAAATCTGCCGCTGCTTGCAGCCTGGCTGGCCAGCGATGGACAGTGGTTGTGGGCGCAGAGTCTTCCTGGACCCTGTCAGCTTGGTTCCACTGCTGATGGCCCTTCTTGTGGACCAGCCGCGGCTGCTGTTGCTGCTGCCTCCACCCAATCTCAGTCAGCCCTAAATTTCGCAGCTATATTATTGGCTTAATTTTTGAGATTTTATTTATTTTATGAGTATGTGCTTTGTCTGGTTATATATCTGTGTGCCATGCAGATTCAGTGCTCACAGGGACCAAAACAAAATGACTGTGCTCCTGCCCCCATGGTTACCAACATATCCTGGCACATCTAGCATAACTAGGCACATACTTCTCCTTTGAGTACAGAAAGTACAGCCCAGATAGGGGAAATGGATCAGAATGCAGGCATGAGAATCAATGATGGCTCATGATCTAATTAATAGGAGACACTCATGAAGAACTATTTTCCAATTGCTACATATGCTTAGAGTCTTAGTTTCAGTGAATGAATGCTCATTAGAGGTTGGTTAACTATCTATGAGCCTCATTCGGCCCAGAATCATTGACTCTGTAGGTCTTCTTGTGGATATCCCTAGTTTTCAGAAGCTGCTAAGAAAGTTAATAGGGGAAACAGGTGTGGTTTACAAATGGTGCAAGGAAACTGGATATCTGGATGTAGACGAATTAAGTGCTTACCTATTCTACTGTGCAATAGTCACTACAAGAGATTAGAGGGTTTAATGGTACACTCCAAATCCCAAAATGTTAGAAGAAATTATTAGCAAAAATATCTCTGTGGTAGGAGGATAAGCAAAGAAAATATAAACAAAACTTTGGTTGATTAATAAATAATACAAAACATTTGACAAGTGGAACTTCAGGAAATAAAAATTAAATATCTGTACAACAGTTTATGATAATAATTGGATGAAGACACAGCATTCAGTGTGGGAGAAAATTTTTTGAACATGTTAGCAGTATCTGAGATCTAAAAGACATATAAACAAAAGAAATATCCCAAAGAACAAAACAGCTTAAAATATGGAAATGAATATTCTCAATGGAAAAATATAAAAAATGTGCAATCTATACTTTAGGTTTGTGACATAATTTGGTATTTGTAAAATGCAAATTAAAATGATTTCAGCATCTCATTCTCAGCGTAACCAAAAAGTCACTCATTATGAAAAAAAAAAAAAGACAATGAAAGATCTAGGAGAGTGGGGAAAGAACCTTTTTTTTTTTTTTTTTTTTTTTACTTCTGATAATTGTGTGAACTGGAATAACAATTGTGAAGATGCCTGTGGAAACTAGAATATGATTCAGATAGTCATTAAAGGAGAAATCAGAACATGGAACAATCTGTGCATTTGGATCATTTTGATTAACATACCCTTCTACCAAAAAAACAAATTACAATTTCAAATCAATCCCCATCATCAGAATTCCAATACAATTTCTCACAGATCTTGAAAGAATAATTTTCTTCTTCATGTGCAAAGACAAAGTCTCCATGACAGCTTAAATAATCCTGAACAATAAAATGCTGCTGAAGATCTCATTCTTCATGATTTCAAGTAATACTACATATCTATATTAATAAAACCTCAATAGTACGGGTATAAAATTTCAGGATACTCTGAGCAGTCAGGTTGTTTGCTTGGAATGTGTGACTCCCATGGGAGAAGTAATACCAGCTCATTAGAGCTAATTTAAAATATGGTGTAATGCTTGTATGAGCAACCTGTCTCTCTTATCAAAGATAGGGGAAAATGATTATGCTTCTCCCTATCTATCAGGACACAAAACCCAGGCCAAAAATTCTCAGTAGATGCATGGTGGCTTTGGAAATTGCTCATACAAATTCAAGATTGAAGGAAATTTAAATGAAATTAATTATAGGGAAGAATATTAAATTAAGAGAAAGAGGGCATAAGATACATAAGTCTACATAGATAATAATATTATAAAAGAGAGAAAGAAATAGTAATTGATATAATTGTTATCATAGATAAATTAATAAATCCAGGCCTTTGATCTCAACACTTGGGAAACAAGGGAAATAGGTTCCTTCTGCATACTAGGTCAACCTAATCTACAGAGCAAATCCAAGTCAGACAGGGTTACACAAAGAATCCCTGTCACAATAAGTAATAATAATTTATTTAAATTGTTTTAATTGTTTTGAATTATCAAAAGGAAGTTGGCCATAAGTTCAGTGATTATGATGACATTATAAAGCTTCTATGGGAGATGTCAAAATAAAGCAGACATATGTAGAAAGGGGACTGGTAATTTTGATGAATCTATAATTTTTATGACTTCAGGCTACAGGACAAAGACATGCTATGCTGGGAGGGAAGCTCTGTATCTGTGTTAACAGAAAAGGAGAAAAGGCTTTGGACTCATTTCAATGTAATAAGGATAATATTTACTAGAGGAAGACCCTCTGATATTCTTGTCTGCAGATAAGAGAAATCAGCAGGTGAAATACAGTGTCAATGTATACTGGTAAACTATTTATTTCAACTCTAGAACAAAGAGGAACATATGTATCTTTCCAGCCAGAATGTCACATTACATCACCAATAAATCTTGTTGGCTACAGAGTTCTTACTTATTACATAACATCTTTTCATATGTAATGAATTGAGGCCGATGTTTTAGAAGAAAGGTCTTTCCCATGCTCAAATGAAGAGCAAAAAAAAATCATCATTAATTGACTGTATTGATTGTGTGCTCCCTGTATATTTGAAGTAAATGTTCTTATGGAACTGTTAGGGTTTATGTATTGCAGATCAAAAGACCAAGAGTGCAGCCCTGACAGGATATGGCATACAGAATGCTGAGATGTTTAGATATTATGTTCTAGATCCCTGACTCAAATTGGTGCTGTTTCCAAAGCAGTGCTTCTAGAAAAGTTTCACAAAGGACTGCTAATCCCAGATGACCTTGATTCACCCAACTTTTCATACTTTTTGAGAACAGTAAGAACATTAATTAAAACCTGAACATTCTTAACATAGAGAAACTGGATAGCAAATGCTACAGCTAGCTTCCTCAAGACTAACGTTTTTTTTCAACTTCCTTTTTTGCCCTAAATAGGACTCCTTCACCTAAATTCACTAGGAAGCAATTGTATGAATACCATCATACCAGTCTCTGAAGTTGGGGTGGATGTTTTTAGTCATTTTATATATTTTACCTATGTTGTCATTTTAAGAAATTATTTACAAATAATTGTGATCTATGTCAGAGAGGAAAATAAATATGGAGTTGAGACTCAGGGATTGCTATCTTTCCTTTCTTTCTCATTATCATTCTTTCTTAGATAAAGAAATAGGCTGAGAATAAAATGTGGGCACCTAGAAATAGTATAAAAAAATAGATGAGAAGAGGTACAGATTATTGAATCTTGTCTTAAACCAAAACAATCCAACCAAATAAGACATAAGACAAAATATTTTAGTCATAATCTCATTTTGGTAAACGTCTACATTTTTGTACAGAATTGAGATTGTATTTTGTTTAAAGATTTCATTGTTATAAATAATTATAAATTAATACACAATTTAAAATTAATTTTATTACAATATATACGCTTAAACCTTTGTATAGGTATTAAGCATATGCATATATCTTCATGATTTAAAGTTTAGTAATAGTCCTTTCGATTGCTGCTGTTACAAACTTTTAAAGAAAATTGAGTAATGCTAGCTATTAGACAGTTGAACATAAGATCTAAACATCTCAGTATGGCACGTCGGATATTAATCTAGATTATTGTAGAAATATACATATTGGATTGGATAGCTAATAGGTAGCTGGAGATGTTTGCTTGTTCATATACACTATGAATAGCAGATGGTTTTCAAAAGCATGAGAGATACAAAGAATATGGCATTGAATATTATTTCATTATTAAAAGATTTTTGATTATGAGACAGATTTGCTTCTGACAAAACCCATTTTCCACTTCAAAGAATATGCTAAGCATCAATAATCTCCAAGTGGTGTCACATAAATTGTGTCAAGGTAGCCACTGGACAAGAAATGGTCTAACTTCATCTATAGACAGAGTGCTGTCCAGAAAAAAAAAACAATGGAACTAGGATAGCAGATAGGTAATCTCTCCCATGTCAGAATAAGCTAGTATTTTATAATTCCTGCTTCACTTAAAATGTGTCAGATATACTGGGCCATAGGCTGAAGATGGATGCCCCTACATCATACATTTATCATTGTGGACTATCAAGGCAATGAGCTGCCTCTGAGATTTTGATAAGCTTTAGAAGCTATCTTCTTGCACTTCCTAGATACTAAGGTTATATTTATTTCTTTTCATGTTTCTGATAAGGTTGTAGACTAGATAGTCATTGTCTTACTTTAAGTTTAAGTAGTTTAGGATTTAAGAAAATGTTCTAGGTCTGAGAAGGTATTTTTAAAATGATAATATATGTTACGGTAGAAACTGATGTAGATATAGATCTCTGAACTCCCTGGGATAGGATCAAAGATGGAATTCTTTCTTCTCAGGTGCCAAATATAAAGAGACTGGATATTTGAATGTAACCCTTACCTTATAACTTCCATAACAGATTCATTATTTTTCCTACTGAATGTTATTTATCATTATATAAAGAAAGCATTTTCTTTGGACAAAAACAAGGAAAGAAGTATTGTTGAGTAGTTTTTTTTTAATTTATTTTATTTTTTTTTATGTTTTTTGCTAAGTATTGTAATGCTGAATACTGGTCAGCAAGGCTTGCTTGGCCCAAAGGATGAAAGACAGAAGAATCCATACTTACATTCCTGGTTCTTCCTTCCCCTGCAAATCCTATAAGCCATTTCCACTTCCCCAATCAGCCCTCTGCCCCTTCTCTGTCCTGGTATTTCTCTACATTACCTCAACAAGTATTCCCAGGACTAAGGGTCTCTCATCTCTTTGCTTTTTTTTTTTCTTTTTTAATCTTTTTTTTTTGTGTGTATCTTCATTTTCATTGTCAATGGTAAAACCTTTCCCAATTCCCCCTCCCAAAAGCCCCCCTCCCCACTGATTCCTTACCTCTCCTCCTACCCCCTGCCTCCATGTATATGCCCCTCTACCCAACAAGCTCCCACCCCCCCCGCATCTGTTTGCCTTTATTGGGGCCTCTATTGAGTCTTTACCTGACCAAAGACCACTCCTCCTACTGATGCTCAACAAGGCATCCTTCTGCCACATTTTGGCCTGGACCTATGTGTACCCCTTAGTTGATGGTTCATTCCCTGGGAGTCTTGGGGTATCTGGGTGTCCGAAGTAATTGTTCTTCCCATGGGGCTATTTACCCCTTCAGCTCTGCCAGACCACCCTCCAGATCCTCCGTTGGGGACCCCAAGCTCAATCCAATAGTTGGTTGCTAGTTAAATACCGGTAGCATCTGTATTTGTAAGGCTCTGGCAGGGCCCCTCTGGAGACAGCCATGGCATGCTCCTTTTAGTACACGCTTCTCATCGTAGTGTTAGGATTTGGTGACTGTATCTAAGATGAATCCCCATGTAGGGCACTCGCTGGGTGGCCTTTACTTCAGCCTCTGATCTACACATTGCCTCCCTTGTTGCTCCTGTGGGTAATTTGTTACCTTTCTCAGAGGAACCATAACACCCTCACTTAAGTCCTCCTTCTTCTTGAGCTTCCTGTGCTGGGTGAATTGTAAATTGTTTATTTTGAGCTTTTGGACTAGCATCTGCTTATTAGTGAGTGCATAAAATGTGCGTTCTTTTGTGACTGGGTAACCTCACTCAGGATGACACTTTGTAGTTCCATCTATTTGCCTAAGAATTTCATGAATGCATTGTTTTAAATAGCTGAATAGTACTCCATTGTGTGTGTGTGTGTGTGTGTGTGTGTGTGTGTGTGTGTGTGTATACCTCAGTTTCTGTATCCACCTTACACCAGTCAGAGTTGCTAAGATGAAAAACTCAGGGGACAGCAGATGCTGGAGAGGATGTGGGGAAAGAGGAACACTTCTCCATTGTTGGTGGGATTGCAAGCTGGTAAAACCACTCTGGAAATCAGTTTGGTGATTCCTCAGAAAATCTCTTTGCTTTCTAACAGGACCATCCTCTGATACATATGTGTTTGAAGCTATGGGCAACTCCATGTGTACTCTTTGGTTGAGTGATTTGTCCCTGGGAGCTCTGGGAGTACTAGGTGACTCATACTGTTGTTCCTCCTGTGGCTCTGCAAACCCCTTCAGCTCCTTTGGTCCTTTTTCTAGCTCCCCCAATAGGGACCCTTAGCTCACTTCAATGGCTGGCTGAGAGTGTTCCCCTCTGTATTTGTCACACACTAAGAGAGCCTCCCAGGTGATAGCTACATCTGACTCCGGTCAGCCAGCCACAAGAAAGTGGCTGGTAGATACAGATCAGAGCCTCAAGAAGGTCAGAGAAGACACAATGAAAAGAAACACCTAAAGCATAGAGAATTAGAACAATATTAAGCAACAAGTATTGCTCCCTGTATCATACAACTGTCATTATATTGAGAAGTACCTTAAAATAAATCTTGTTTTCTTTATGTTGTTATTAGGGAGTAGCAAATATAAGGTGATACAATCACCAGATTTATCCGTTGATTAGACTTACATTAAAATAATTTTATATCTTCCTTCCCTTACATTGTTAATTGAATTTGTCTGACACTGTTTTAAAAAATATGTTTTAAGAACAATTCAGACAACATCCATCATGTCATAGGTCAGGAGAAGGGACAACATTGCTTCACTTCCTCAAGAGGTCTTTACTGTGGGAATTCAGACAGGAAGCAAAGAATGTTTGAAGAAACTGCAGTCCCCTCTGTGTGCCACTTAGTATGACAATTTGCAAAGGTCTTCATTGATATTACCCAAATAGAACCATCCACACTGCTAGTGTGTATTATGTTGCAGAAAAATCATAACTTTACCTCACAGATGAGGATGCCACAGTCTAGAGAAACTAGATTATATTATAAGTGAAAGCAAAGAATGGAACATGGACTTTAAAGGGACTCAGAAATAGTTTATGGGTATTCATATTGCATTTGTTGCAGTTCTCACTATGAGAGCTCCAGAATTCCTATTTCCTCTTGAGTTCTTTTCAGAAAGATTGTAAGATTTTTACAGTTTTACTAGGAGAGAGATGAGTTAATGAATGTCTGGTGCTATAATGAATGATATCTGGGTCAAAAATGCTGTTATGCTGATAGGAAGAGAAGAACCATTTTAAATTTCAGCAGTGACAAGGGCACATTGATAGGCAGGAAGAGGTATTTGGACAGGTAGTGAGGACTAATAAGAGATGTATGATATTAGGGAGATGAGCAAAATTGGCTAAAAATGGGACTACTATTTGCTGATGATCATTTCAATGTGACTGAATCAAGAGCAGAAACCACTGTGGAAAAATACATAGTAACTGATGCTTAATTGTCTTGAAAGGACAAGTCCAGAAATTGACACCAGCAGCAGTAAGAGAACTTGTGTGTCAAAAACCCCTTTATTTTCGTGGTCCTGAAAGCAAGCACTTGTTGTCATTCACAATAGTGACTGGGTTTGTTAACTCTATAGGGGATGGTTCTCCAGGTGGGTCAGTCTCTGGATGGTCTTACCTTCTCTGCTCCACACTTTGTCCATGAATCTCCTTACATGGACATTGTGTTTCCCCTTCTAAGAAGCACCAAAACCTGCACACTTTGGTCTTCCTGCTTCTTGAGCTCATGTGGTCTGTGAATTATATCTTGGGTATTATTAACTTCTGGACTAATATCTACTTATCAGTGAGTGCATAGCATGTATGTTCTTTTGTGATTATGTTACCTCACTCAGGCTGATATTTTCTAGTTCCACCCATCTGCCTAAGAATTTAATGAATTCCTTGTTTTTAATAGCAGAGTAGGACCCCATTGTATAAATGTACTATGTTTTCTGTATCCATTCTTCTGTTGAAGGACACTTAAATTCTTTCCAGCTTCTGACTATTATAAATAAGGCTGCTATGAACATAGTGGAGCATGTGTCCTTATTACTGTTGGAGCATCTTCTGAGTATATGCCCAGAATGGTATAGCTGGGTCTTCAGGCAGTACTATGTCCAATTTTCTGAGGACCCACCAAACTGATTTCCAGCATGATTGTACAAACTTGCAGTCTCACCAACAATGGAGGTGCATTCCTCTTTCTCCATATCCTCTCGAGCATCTGCTGTCCCCTGAGTTTTTGCTCTTAGAGATTCTGATTGGAGTGAGGTGGAATCTCAGGGTTGTTTTGATTTGCATTTCCCTGATGACTAAGCATGTTGAACATTTCTTCAGGTGCTTCTCAGCCATTTGGTATTCCGCAGTTGAGAATTATTTGTTTAGCTCTCTAAACCATTTTGATAGGGCTGTTTGGTTCTCTGGAGTCTAAGCTCTTGAGTTCTTTTTACATGTTGAATATTAGCCCTCTATGAACGTTGGGTTGGCAATGATATTTATGTTTTGTTTTGTTTTTGAGACAGGGTTTCTCTGTGTAGCCCTGGCTCTCCTGGAACTCACTGTGTAGACCAGGCTGACATGGACTCAGAAATATGCCTATCTCTGGTAAAGATCTTTTCCCAATCTCTTGATTGCCATTTTGTTCTATTGACAGTGTCCTTTTCCTTAAGGGGGCTTTGCAGTTTTATGAGGTCCCATTTGTCAATTCTTGATCTTAGAGCATAAACTATTGGAATTCTGTTCAGGAAAATTTCCCCTGTGCCCATGTGCCCGAGGCTCTTACCCACTTTGATTTCTATTAGTTTCAGTTAATCTGGTTTATGTGGCGGTCCTTGATCCACTTGGACTTCAGTTTTGTACAAGGAGATAAGAATGGAATGATTTACATTCTTCTACATGCCAAAGATAGTTAAACTAGCACCACTTGTTGAAAATGCTGCCTTTTTTCCGTTGGACGGTTTTAGCTCCTATTTCAAAGATCAAGTGACCATAGGTGCGTGGGTTCCTTGCTGGGCCTTAAATTCTATTCCATTGATCTACCTGCCTGTCACTGTACCAATACCATGCCATTTTTTAAAAAATCACTATTGCTTTTTAATTTTGTAAAAGTGTATCTTTGATGGACTGGTATTTGTTCTGTCTAGAACAGGAAAGTGCAGTTGCACAAGTTTCTGAGGATCAGTATCAACTTATGAGGACGTTAAGTAACTCAGCATTATTTAACCTTGTATGAATCTGGGTTGAAATTTCTTCCTGGCTGTTGTAGTCTGTATCATCTTCCATTAGAAGTTCCACCTTGATTAAATTAGGTAGATCTTTTTAGTCTGCTGATTCAATTCCTCCCCAGTAAAGTTGATTTGTATTTTCACAAAGCACTATTTGAAGATGTCCAATATTTTCAGTATGTTTTGTTCCATTTGATTACATAGTAGGAGTCATCTCATACTGTTAGAATAATGATAAACTAATACTTGCAAGAAAAGTGAACTTTAAGCATTCCTTGACCTCTCTTCTGGCAACTAAAAGATAGTATTTGGAAGAGAAAGACAAATACAATGAAAGCTGGAGTTCGACTTGTTTTGGGAAAAGCTTGCCAGTCATGTGTCAAAGATGAATTTTTAGCCTCTTAAATAGCATATTTCAAATTTCCTAAGATAGACACTCTTAAATATAGTGCATTAAGCTGTGATCATCATATAGTAATAAATTTATATTTATTTATACTGCATAATTATAATTTCACTAGTGTTATGGATTGAAAAATAAATATTTTCTATGCAGGGTATCTGATGTGCAACCACTGTAAAATGTTCATTTGAACATGCATGGGTCACAACACACAGCATGAAAAGTATTTTGTAGTACAAAGTTCCTAGAAATTGTGAAGAAAACGCGACACTCCCTGCCAATCCAAAGGCTTATACTGTCAGAAGACTATGAAAGTCATATGCCCATGAACATTCTCCATTCTTTCAGTCTCTCTGCAAACATCCCATGCCAAATATCAGGCCACACTTGCTGGAAGAGAAGTTCCCAATTCCAGCAGATACATCCTGCCCAATCACAGACAATGATGACTGGAGGAACCATGTCTCTGGAAAGACACACTCTTTCTAACCATGGCCCATGTAGGCCAGAAGTCAAGCAAACAACTCCTAAGAGAGTTCTCTTGACTAAATACAGTAATTGCCTTAAAAAGCCAGCTCCCAATATGGATGATGACTCCTTCTTGACTCCAGGCCTTGAAGGTCACCAAAACTCCAGGCCCAAACTGGGTGAAGACACACTCTCCAACAACAGGACATATAGGCCAGAATATAAGAGAGGAAATAGAAAGAACAAAAACCCCATCCATCATAGACAAAATTAAAACCCAGGACCTAGACCTATGATCACCCCAAATACAGATGCATAAACTCAGGTATAAAAACAATCAGAGTTCTGCAAGGTCTCTTCTGTTCCATAGTCTAGCTGTGGGCTCACTCTTCAGTCCAGCCTTGTGCAACCCCAAGATTGTCACTTCAGTATGGAAACTATCTGAGACCTTAAAAATTAACCAAGTTGGAACCCTGCACCACCGATTGCTTCCCTGCCACCCAGCCCAAGACACAGCCTGAAAACTTGATTTCCATATGATTCTTTGAGGAGAATTGTCTATCGCTGTGTTTGCTCTTTGGACTGGGGAATTTTGAAGGAATCCCTATTATGACAGAAGGCCACTGTAGATGCATGGAATATCCATGTTTGGAACATATCCCTGACATTCCTTGGCCAGTTGGTTATGCATAAGCCACAAACAGCAGAGTTGGGTATTCTGACTTCCACTCTCTGGCTCTTCGCTCTACCATCCTCTATCTCCCAAATTCCAGAGAACTGTTGCCTCCTGCAAAAGGATTATCCAGAGTATACCAGGGAAAACTGGATGCCTAAAGGGGAGTGTAAGGATATAATCAATAAGACCAAGGGCACTATGGTACCACCAGAAGCCAGCCATTCTATTACAGCAAACCCAGGGTATCCTACTGAGACTTAATTACAAGAAAAAAAATATTGAACCTTATAAAGATGATAGATTCCTTTAAAGGGGATACGTTTAAATCCCCTAAGTAAATGCTGGAAAATAAGTTCAAACATGCAGAAACATTAAAAGAAGAAGCAAATAAATATAGATAAATATTGAAAAGTAAAATCCAACAAGTGTAGGACATGAATAAACCTATCCAAGTTCTATACAAACTGAGGATATCTAGGAGGTAGAAAACCTACTAAAAGGAACAGAAACTACACATATAAGCTTGAACAATAAATACAGGAAACAGAAGAGAAAATCTTAGGTGTAGATGATATAAAAGAAGAAAACAGTATGTTGGTCAAAGAAAAGTCAAAATCTAAAAAGTTCCTGATATTAAACACCCAGAAAATTATGGATACTATGGAAATCTCAAATCTAAAAGGAATAGAAGGATATTTCCAGTTCTAAGGTCAGGGAATTATTCTTAATAAAATCATCAAAGAAAATTTCCCTAACATGAAGAACAAAATACCTATAAACTTCCAAGAAGCTTACAGAACTCTGAACAGATTGGATCAGAAAGTATAATCCTCCCTGCACATAATAATCAGAAGAGTACATATATAGAACAAAAAATGCTGCATGGGGAATGGGACAAGTAACATATAATGGAAGAAATATCAGAATTTCACCCAATCTCTCAACTGAAAATCTTAAACCTAGAAGGTCTTGTGTAGAGGTCTTTCAGACCTTAAGGGATAACATATATCAGTCCAGACTACTATGCCCAGCAAAATTTTTATCAATATAGTTTGAGAAAACAACATTCTATGACAAAATCAAATTTAAATAGTGCCTTTCACTTACACAACCCTACAAAGGACACTAGAAGGAAAAGTCCAACCTAGTGACCCTAACTACCAACAGACAGACAGACAGACAGACAGACAGACAGACAGACAGACACACACACACACACACACAGACACACACACACACACACTCAACAACAAGAAATTAGAAGAAATAAACACTTTCACACCATTTCATCCAATAGAAGAGAAACACACACACACACACACACACACACACTCAACAATAACAAATGAGAAAAAATAAATACTTCCACACCATTTCATGCAATAGAAGAGAAACACACACACACACACACACACACACACACACAGAGAGAGAGAGAGAGAGAGAGAGAGAGAGAGAGAACCAGCACTAACATTAAAATAGGAGAAAATAACAATCATTGGTCATTAATATCCCTCAGCATCAGTGGAATCAATTCCTCAATCAAAAGACGGGTCAACAGAATGGATGCTCAAGTAGAATCCATTATTCTACTGTATACAAGAAACACATTTCAGCAAAAATGATACTTATTATCTCTGTATGAAGGCATGGAAAAGGGTTCACCAAACAATCAAAAGAATCAGGGAGGAACATTTCCTACTCATCAAGGAAAAAAAAAGCATCAATTGACTACACCAATGTTTTGAATATCTATGGACCAAATTTAAAGACAACCAAATTTTTAAAATAATCATTAACAAAGCTTAAATCAAAATCTAACTCCACACATTAACAGAAGAAGACATCAGCATGCCATTCTTATCAACCACAGGTCATAGAGTCAGAAATTAAACAGAGAAAAAAAAAGCAAATAGAGGTTATAGCTCAAATTGACCTAACAGATATCTATAGAACTTTTAACTCAAATGCAAAAGAATATATCTTCTTCTAAGCAACTCTCAGAACCTTATCTAATATTGTCCATATAATTAGTCTCAAAGCTTGACTCAAAAGATTCAAGAAGATTGAAATACTCCCATGCATCTTGTCAGATCACCACGGGATTAAAATTAGATTTCAACAACATTAACCATACATATTCATGGAAACTGAACAATTCTACCAATGATCACTGCGTCAGGAAAGAAATAAAGAAAGACATTTAGGACATTCTAGAATGCTAAGTGGAAATATAATAGCAATGAATACCATTATAAAGAAATTGGAGCTTTCTCATACCAACGGTTTAAGAGTACATCTGAACACTCTAGAATAACAAGAAGCAAACACAAAAAAGTAGTTTATGACAAGAAATTATCAAATTAGTGGCTTAAATCAATCATTTAGAAAAAAAGCCAAACATGCAAGTCATCAACAAAATGAAGAACAGGTTTTTTTTTTTGTTTTTGTTTTTTTTTTTGGAGAGATTAACAATATACTTAGACCAAATATTAACAATATACTTTGAGGAAATTCAAAGTATCATTAGGTCTAACTTCAAAAGCCTCTGCTCCATTAATTGGAAAATCTAAATTAAATGGGGAATTTTCTAGACCGATCCCACTTATGAAAGGAAAGTCATGATCTGGTAAACTATCAGAATATTTCAATATGACATAAGGACATAAAAAGAGTCATAAAATTCTCCAAACCAAAAAAGCCTCTGCACCAGATGGTTTTAGAGCAAAATGCCAGCAAATATTTAAAGAAGAGCTAATATTAATACTCCTCAAACAACTCCACAAAATAGAAATAAAAGAAACACTACCAAACTCACCTGTGAGGCCACAGTCTCCCTGACACTTAAACCAAACAGAGACTCAAAAAAAAAATCAAACCAATATCTCTTATGATCATTGATGCAACAATACTCAAAAATTACTTACAAACCAAAGCTCAGAATACATCAATGATATCATCCACCATAATCAAGTGAAATACATCCTATTGATGCAAAGATGGTTCAATATATGAAAACCAACCAATGTAATCTACCATATAATCAAACTTGAATGACGAAAACAATATTAAAATCCCCACATGATCCTTTAATTAGATTCTGAAAAAGAGTTTAACAAAATTTAACACCCATTCATATTAACCTTCTTGGAGAGATCAGGGTTAAAAGTACTTACCAAAGCACAATAAAGTTCGTATAAAACCAGCCAACTGCCAACTTTCAATTAAATGGAGAGAAACATAAAGCAATTCCACTAAAACTTAGGACAAGACAAAGCTGTCTCTGTTCTTCCTATCTCTTCAGTATAATACTTGATGTTCTAACTAGAACAATAAGACAACTAAACAAGATGGGCAGCATAACATTGGAAGAAATAAGTCAATGTAACTGCAGATAAAATGACAGTACATATCAGTGACCTTAAAATTATGTCAGAGAACTCCTGCAACTGATAAACACATTCAGCAAAGTGGCTGGATAAAAAAAAAATAATGCACAGAAATCAGTTTTACCCTTTCATACAAGTGGTAGATGGGCCAAATAAAAATATCTTTTAAAATAGCCACAACTAATGAAATTAGTACCATGGAGTAACGCTATAGAAGCAAGTGAAAGACAAGAACTATAAGTCTCTGAAGAAGACAATTGAGGAAGCTAACAAAAGATGAAAATATCTCTTATATTCATGCATCATTAGGGTTAACATAGAGAAAATGGCCATCTTATTGAAAGAAATCTACAGATTCCATGCAATCTCTATCAAAATTCCAACTAAATTCTTTACAGGTCTTGGAAGAAAAATTCTCATTTTTATGGAAAAACAACATTTCCTGGATTGCTAAAACAATCCTGAAAAATAAAAGAACTTCTGTAGATAATCACTATCCGTGACTTCAACCTGCACTATCCAAAGATTAATAGCAATCAAAGCTAAAAAAATATTCATATTAAAACATGAAGAGTGGTAAATGGACTAAAAACAAACCCCAGAGATAAGCACATTCACCCAAGGACACTTGAATTTTAACAAAGAAGCAAAAGAAATGAAATGGAAAAAAGAGAGCATTCTTAACAAATGGTGCTAGTCTAACTGCATTATTTTCATGTAAAAGAATGAAAACTCATCCATATTTATCACTGTACAAAACTCCAGTCCAAATGGACCAAAGACTTCAACAAAATCCATATTTGCTAACTATAATAGAACATAGAGTAGGAGAATAACCTGGAACTCATTGGTACATAAGATATCTTTCTGAACAGAATACTAATGGCTCAGACACTAAGATGACTAATTGATAAATCTCTTGAAACTGAAAAATAATGGGTGAGTGTCATTAAGAGAAAGGAACAACCTACTGACTAGGAAAATATCTTCATTGACTGTATATCTGACAAAGGGCTAATATCCAAGATATATAAAGAACACAAGAATTTAGACACCAACAATACAAATAACCCAATTAAGAAATGGAGTACAAAAAGGAAAAAAAATGAAAAAAATGGACTATAGGGCTTATGAGAGAATTCTCAACAGAGAAATGGTGAATGGCTGAGAAACACCTTAAGGGATGTTCATTGTCCTTATTCAACAGGGACATGCAAATCAAAATGACTCTGAGATTCGACATTATACCTATCAATATAGCTAATATCAAAATTTCAACCCCAGAACTTTTGGGGAATTTATGGAGCAATGGGTACAGTCTTCTACTGCCAGTAGGAGGGCAATTTTGTACAACCACTCCACTCTGGAAATCAATTTGTCATTCTATGAAAATTGGGAATAGATCTAACTTAAAAGCTGCTATACCACATCTAAACTAATATTCAAATGATGCTCCACCCTCCCATAAGTACACTTACCCAACGAAGTTCACTGTTGCTTTATTTGTAATTAACATAAACTGAAAACAACCTAGCTGTCCCTCAAATGAATAGATGAGGAAATCTAATTCATTTACACAATTGAATACTACACAGTTTTTAAAGACAAGGGCACCTTGAATGTTGTACACACATGGGTGGAAATATAAAGTATCATCCTGTGTGAGTTACCTCAGACCCAGAAGGAGATGCATGGCCTATACTCACTAATAAGGGGATGTTAGCCATGAAGCAGGGGGAAAACAATCTATAATCTACAGATCCAACAAAGCTAAAATCAAGGTTTGTTCAATGGATATGTTTGAAACACTCTCAGAAGGGAAAAATGATATTGGAGATCTATTGAAGGAGAGGACTAGGTGAAAGATGTGTTGGAGAGGGGAGGGGGCAGAGGAGAGATCATATGCAGGGAGATCAAGGGAGAAAGAAGGGAAACTGTCAGTCATGGGGGTCAATCTCTACAAAATGGCAGATACCTGTGATGGGGGGAGTCCCCAAAGGGTCTATGGAGACAACTCTACCTGAGATTCTGAGACTCTTTTTTTAACAATCATTTTTTTTACATTTTTATTGAATATATTCTTCATTTACATCTCATATGTTATACCATTTCCCTGTTCCCCCCCTCAGAAAACCCCCAACCCATCCTCATATGCTCTTTCTCCAAGAAGATGTCCCTCTACCTACTCCCACCTACACTCCTATATTTCTCCATGCAGGGGCATCTATCAAGCCTTCATAAGACCAGGGATCTCTCCTCCCGCTGATGCCAGACAAGGCATTCCTCCACGCAATTGTGGCTGGAACCATGTGTACCCATTATTTGATGGCTTAGTCACTGGGAGCCCTAGGGGGAATTTGGTTGGCTGACATAATTGTTCTTACCATGGGGCTGCAAACCCCTTCAGTTCTTCCAGTCCTCCCTCCAACTCCTCCATTATGGACCATGAGCTCTGTCCAATGGTTAGCTGCTAGCATCTGCCCCTATATCTGTTAGGCTCTGGTAAGGCCCATCAGGAGACAGCCATAATAGGCACCTTTCCACAAGCACTTATTGTCACCCATATTAGTGTTGCTTTGGTGACTGTTTATAGGATGAATCCCCAGGTAGGACAGTCTCTTTCGTAGAAGAAAAGGTGGCCTTTCCTTCAGTCTCTGCCTCACACTTTGCCTCCATAATTGTTCCTCTGAGTGTTTTGTTCCCGTTCTCAGAAAAAGCAAACAAACAAAGAAACAAAACCAGAACACCCACACTTTGATTTTCCTTCTTCTTGAGCTTTTTGTGTTCTGTAAGTTGTATCTTGTTTATTCTGAGCTTTTGGGCTAATATCCACTTATCAATGAGTGCATTCCATGTGTGTTCTTTTGTGATTGTGTTACCTTACTCAGAATGACACTTTCTAGTTCCATCCATTTGCCTAGGAATTTCACAAAATCATTGTTTTTAATAGCTGAGTAGTGCTCCATTGTGTAAATATGCCACATTTTTGTATCCATTCCTCTGTTGAAGGATATCTAGGTTCTTTCTTGTTTCTGGCTATTATAAATAAGACTGCTATGAACATAGTCGAACATGTATCCTTACTACATGTTCCAGCATCTTCTTGGTATATGGCAAGGAGTGGTATAGCTGGGTTTTCAGGTAGTACTATGTCTAATTTTCTGAAGAACCTCTAAACTGATTTCCAAAGTGGATTTACCAGCTTGCAATCCCACCATCAGTGGAGGAGTGTTTCTCTTTCTCCACATCCTCTCCAGCACCTGCTGTCACTGAGATTTTCATCTTAGCCAATCTGACAGTTTTGAGGTAGAATCTCAGAATTATTTTGATTTTCATTTCCCTGATAACTAAGGATGCTGAACATCTTTTTAGGTGCTTCCCAGTCATTTGAGTTGCCTCATTTGAGAATTCTTTGTTTAGGGTTGCAACCCATTTTTAATAAGGTCATTTTGTTCTCTGGAGTCTACTTTTTTTGAGTTCTTTATATATATTGGATATTAGCCCTCTATTGGATATTGGATTGGTAAAGATCTTTGCCCAATCTGTTGGTTGCCATTTTGTCCTATTGGCAGTGACCTTTGCCTTACAATAGCTTTGCAGTTTTACGAGGTCACATTTGTCAATTCTTGGTCTTAGAGAACAAACCATTGGTGTTCTGTTCAGGAAATATTCCTCTGTATACTTGTGTTTAAGGCTCTTGCTCACTTTCTCCTCTATAAGCCTCACTGTTTCTGGTTTTATGTGGTGGTCCTTTATCTACTTGGGTTTGAGCTTTGTACAAAAAGATAAGAATGGTGAATTTGCATTTTTCTATCTGCTAATCTCCAGCTGATCCAGCACCATTTTTTAAAAATGTGTTTTTACCACTGCATGTTTTAAGCGCCCTTGTCAAATATCAAGTGACCATAGTTGCCTGGGTTCATTTCTCAGTCTTCAATTCTATTCCATTGATCTTCCTGCCTGTCTCTTTACCAATACCATACAGTTTTTATCACTATTGCTCTTTAGTAGAGATTGAGGTTAGGGTTGGTGATTCCCCCAGAAGTTCTCTTGTTGTAGAGAATAGTTTTTGCTATCCTGTTTTTTTTTTTTTCTCAAATGAATTTGAGAATTACTCTTTCTAGTTCTATGAAGAATTGATTTGGAAATTTGATGGGGCTTGCATTGAATCTGTAGATTGCTTTAGACAAGAAGGACATTTTTACTATATTAATCCTGCCAATCCATGAGCATGGGAGATCTTTCCATTTTCTGAGGTCTTCTTCTATTGCTTTTTTCAGAGGCTCGATGTTTTTGTCAAACAGATCATTTACTTGCTTGGTTAGAGTCATCCTCGAAGTATGTAATATTTGTGACTATTATGAAGGGTGACCTTTCCGTAATTTCTTTCTCAACTTGTTTACCCTTTGAGTAAAAAAAGGCTACTTATTTGTTTGAATTAATTTTATATCCAGCCACATTGCTGAAGTTGTTTTTCAGGTTTAGGAGTTCTCTGGTGGAATTTTGGGGGTCACTTAACTATACTATCATATCATCTGAAAATAGTGATCGTTTGACTTCTTCCTTTCCAAATTGTATCCCTTTTGAGCCCAAATTGAGCTCCTTTTGTTCTCTAATTCTTCTCACTAGAAATTCAAGTAGTATATTGAATAAATATGGAGATAGATAGCAGCCTTGTTTAATCCCTGATTTTAGCAGGAGTGTTTCAAGTTTTTCTCCACTTAGTTTGATGTTGGCTACTGGTTTGCTGTATATTGCTTTTAACATGTTTAGGTGAAAGTCTTTATTTTCTGTTCTTTACAAAACTTTTAATAGGATGCTAAACTTTGTTGAATGCTTTTTCAGCATCTAATAAAATGACCATGTGTTTTTTTTCTTTAAATTTTTTATGTAGTGGATTACATTGATCAATTTCCATATATTGAACCATGCCTGTGGTGAGTGATCATTTTGATGTGTTCTTAGATTGGGTTAGCAAGAATTTTATTGAGTATTTTTGCATTGATATTCATAAGGGAAATTGGTCTGAAGTTCTCTTTCTTTGTTGCATCTTTGTATGGCTTTGGTATCACCATAATTGTGACTTCATAGAATAAGTTGGGTAGTGTCCCTTCTGCTTCTATATTGTGGAATAGTTTAAGGGTCTTGGTGTTAGGTCTTCTTTGAAGGTCTGATAGAATTCTGCACTAACACCACCTGGTCCTGTGCTTTTCCCCCATGCTCATGGATTGGCAGGGTTAATAGAGTAAAAATACCAATCTTGCCAAAAGCAAGTTTGATTCAATTCAATCCTTATCATAATTCCAAATCAAGTCTGCAAAGAGTTTGAAAAAAAGCAATACCCAAATTCAACTGGAACAACAACAACAACAACAACAACAACAAAAACAGGATAGCTAAAACTATTCTCAACAGTAAAAGAACTTCTGGGGGAATCAGTATCTGGGACCTCAAGAAGTACTACAGAGAAATAGTGTTAAAAACTGTGTGGTATTGGTATACGGCAAGCAGGTAGATTAATGGAATAGTACTGAAAACCCAAAAATGAAACCACACAAGTATAGTCACTTGATCTTTGGCAGAGGAGCTAAAAGCATCCGGTCAAAAAAGATAGCCTTTTCAACAAAAGGCACTGGCTCAACTGGCTGCTAGCATGCAGAAGAATGAAAAATAATCCATTTTTATCCCCTTGTTCTAAGCTCAAGTCCAAATGGATCAAGGACTTCTGCATAAAACCAAACACACTTCAACTAATTGAAAGAAAACTGGGTAAGAATATAGAACACAGGCACAGGGGAAAATTTCCTGAACATAACCCCAATAGCCTATACCCTAAGATCAAGAATTGACAAATGGGACCTCATAAAATTACAAAGTTTCTGTAAAGCAAAGGATAATGTTAATAGGACAAAACAGCAACCAACAAATTGGGAAATGATCTTTACCAACCCTACATCCAGCAGAGGGCTAATATACAATATATGCAAAGAAATCATGAAGTTAGACTCCAGACAACCAAAAAAGAAACCCTATTCAAAATGGGGTACAGAGGTAAGCAAAGAATTTTCACCTGAGGAGTGTCAAATGGCTGAGAACCACCTAAAGAAATGTACAACATCCTTATTCATCAGGGAAATGCAAATCAAACCAACCCTGAGATTTCACCTGAGATTACACCAGTCAGAATGGCTACGATCAAAGTCTCAGGAGACAGCTGGTGCTGGTGAGGATGTGAAGAAAGAGAAACACTTTCTGACTATTGGATATTAGTCCAGATGCTGGGAATACCCAAGACAAAATTCATATTTCAAAAGGTATTCAAGAAGAGGAAAAACAACATAAGGATTAGTCCTTCCTAGAAGGGGGAGCAAAATTACCAAAGAAGGAGAAAAGAAGACAAAGTGTGGCGCAGAGTCTGAGGGAAGTACCATCCAGAAACTACGCCACCTAGTGATCATTCCATATACAGTTACAAAACCCAGACACTATTACTGATGCCCACAAGTACTTGCTGATTGGAGCTGGATATGGCTCCAGACACATAGTCAGCAGAGGATGGCCTTGTTGGACATCAAAGGGAGGAGAGGCCCTTTGTCCTGGAAAGGCTCAATGCTACAGTGTGGGGGGAATGCTGAGATAGGAAAGCAGGAGACGGTTGATTGGGAAACAGGGGGAGGGAAGATGGGTTATGAGACATTCAAGGGGGTGTCCAGGATAGGAGACAACATTTGAAATATAAGTGAAGGATATATCTAATCAAAAAAATATTCAGAGGGAGAAAAAATGGCGACTCCAGCTTGTTTCTCGGGACTATTTGCTTCAAAAACTGTTTTTCAACCTTTGGCTTTGAGGTAGTGAACATCTTTGTCACTGAGGTGGGTTTCTTGTATGCAACAAAATGTTGGATCCTGTTTATGTATCCTCTCTGTTAGTCTATGTCTTTTTATTTGGGGATTGAATCCATTGATTTTATGAGATATTAAGGAAAAGTGATTGTTACTTTGTGTTATTTTTGTAGTTAAAGGTAGAATTCTGTTTGTGTGGCTATCTTCTTTTGGGTTTGTTGAAAGAAGATTATTGATTTTTCTAGGGTATAGTTTCTCTCCATGTGGTGTTATTTTCCACCCATTATCCTTTGTAGAGCTGGGTTGTGGAAAAATATTATGTAACTTTGTTTCTTTCATGGAATATCGTCATTTCTCCATCTATGATAATTGAGAATTTTGCTGGGTATAGTATCGTGGGGTGAGATTTATGTTCTTTAGGGTCTGTATGATTTCTGCCCAAGATCTTCTATCTTTCATAGTTTCTTCTGAGAAGTCTGGTATAATTTTGATATGTCTGCCTTTATATGTTAATAGACCTTTCCCACTTTACTGCTTTTAATATTTTTTCTTTGTTTTGTGCATTTGGTGTTTTGATTAGTATGAAATTGGAGGAATTTCTCTTCTGGTCCAGTCTATTCTGTAGGCTTCTTGTTTGTTCATGGACATCTCTTTTTTTAGGTTAGGGAAGTTTTCTTCAATAATTTTAATGAAGATTTTTACTGCCCCTTTAAATTTTAAAACTTCTCTCTCTCTTCTATACCTATAATCCTTAGGTTTGGTCTTTTCATTGTGTCCTGGATTTCCTTGATATTTTGGATTAGGAGCTTTTTGTATTTTGCATTTTCTTTGACTGTGGAGTCAATGTTTTCTATGGTATCTTCAGCACCTGAGATTCTTTTTTATTCTATCTCTTATATTCTGTTGTTGATGCTTGCATTTATGCTCCTGATTTCTTTCCAAGGTTTTCTATCTCCAGAGTTGTATCACTTTGTGATTTCTTTATTGTTTCTACTTCTACTTTTAGATCCTGGATGAATTTGTTCAGTTCCTTCTTTTGTTTGTTTGTGCTTTTCTGTAATTCTTTAAGAGCTTCTTGTGTTTCCTCTTTAAGGGCTTCTACTGTTTACCCATGTTCTTCTTTATTTCTTTAAGGGATTTTTTTGTGTTTCCTCTTTAAGAGCTTTTACCTGTTGATCCATGTTCTCCTGTATTTCTTTAATGGAGTTATTTATGTCCTTCTAGAAGGCCTCTATCAACATCAAGAAATATGATTTTTTTTTACAATAAAAATATTTATTTTTATTTTTTTTTATTTTTTCCCACCATTTTTTTTATTTTCTAAATTCTTTGTTTACATTTCAAATGCTTTCTACTTTCCCAGTTTCCCTCTCCCCATATGTCCCATAAACCATCTCTCCACCCATTTTGAATTACCTCCCTCCTTTTTCTCTGTCCTGGTACTCGCCTACAATGCTGGATCAGGCCATTCCAAGATCAGAGCCCTCTCCTTACTTCTTCATGGGAGTCATTTGATATGCTACTTGTGTCTTGGGTATTCAGAACTTCTGAGCTAGCTAATATCCACTTATCAGTGATTGCATTTCATGTATATTCTTTTGTGATTGTGTTACCTCACTTAGGATGATATTTTCCAGTTCCAACCATTTGCCTATAAATTTCATAAATTCATTGTTTTTCAATCCTGAGTAGTATTCCATTGTGTAAATATACCACATTTTCTGTATCCATTCCTCCACTGAGGGACATCTGGTTTCTTTCCAGCATCTGGCTATTATAAATAAGGCTGCTATGAACATAGTGGAGCATGTGTCCTTATTGCATGCCGGGGAATCCTATGGGCCCAAGAGTGGTATAGCAGGGTCCTCCAGAAGTGTCATGTTAAGTTTTCTGAGGAACCGCAAGACTGATTTCCAGAGTGGATGTACCATCTTGCAAACCCACCAGCGGTGGAAGAGTGTTCCTCTTTCTCCACATCCTCGCCAACACCTACTGTCTCCTGAGTTTTTAAACTTAGCCATTCTGACTGGTGTGAGGTGAAATCTCAGGGTTGTTTTAATTTGCATTTCCATAATGACTAATGATGTTGAACATTTCTTAAGGTGCTTCTCAGCCACCTGAATTTCTTAGGTGAAAATTCTTTGTTTAGATCTGGACCCCATTTTTTAATAAGGTTATTTTGTTCCCTGGGGTCAAACTTCTTGAGTTCTTTGTATATATTGGATATTAGCCCTCTAGCAAATATAGGGTTGGTGAAGATCTTTTCCCAGTTTGTTGGCTGCCATTTTGTCCTTTTCACAGTGTCCTTTGCCTTGCAGAAACTTTGTAATTTTATGAGATCCCATTTGTCATCTTAGAGCATAAGCTATTGGTGTTCTGTTCAGGAACTTTTCCCATGTGCCCATGTCCTCAATGGTTTTACCCAGTTTCTTTTCTATTAGTTTCAGTGTGTCTGGTTTTATGTGGAGGTCCTTGATCCACTTGGAGTTGAGCTTAGTACAAGGAGATAAGAACGGATCAATTCGCATTCTTCTGCATGCTGACCTCCAGTTGAATCTGCACCATTTGTTGAAAAGGCTGTCTTTTTTTCCACTGGATGCTTTCTGCTCCTTTGTCAGAGATCAACTGACCGTAGGTGTGTGGATTCATTTCTGGGTCTTCAATTCTATTTCATTGGTCCACTTGCATGTTGCTGTGCCAATACCATGTAGTTTTTAACACTATTGCTCTGTAGCATTGCTTGAGATCTAGGTTATTGATTCCCCCAGAAGCTCTTTTACTGTTAAGAATAGTTTTAGCTTTCCTGGGTGTTTTGTTATTCCAGATGAATTTGAGAATTGCTTTTTCTAACTCCAAGAAGAACTGAGTTGGGATTTTGATGGGGATTGTGTTGAATCTGTATATTGCTTTTGGCAAGTGGCCATTTTAACTATATTAATCCTGCCAATCCAAGAGCAATGAAGATTTTTCCATCTTCTGAGGTCTTTTTTGATTTCGTTATTCAGAGACCTAAAGTTCTTCTCATTCAGATCTTTCATTTGTTTGATTATAGTCACACCAAGATACTCCTTATTGTTTGTGGCTATTGTGAAGGTTGCCATTTCCATAACTTCTTTCTCCATCTGTTTATCCTTTGAGTATAGGAAGGCTACTGATTCACTTGAGTTGATTTTATAACCAGCCACTTTGCTGAAGTTGTTGTTTCCCGAATTTCTTTCTCAGCCTGCTTATCCTTTGAGTAAGGGAAGGCTACTAATTTGTTTGAGTCAATTGTTTATCTAGCCACTCTGCTGAAGTTGTTTATCAGATTAAGGAGTTCTCTGGTGGAATTTTTGGGGTTACTTAAGTATTCTAACCTATCATCTGCAAATAGTGATATTTTGACATCTTCCTTTGCAATTTATATTCCTTTGATCTCCTTTTGTTGTCTAATTGTTCTGCCTAGGACTTTGAGTACCATGTTGAGTAGGTAAGGAGGGAGTAGGCAGCCTGGTCTAGTTCCTGCTTTATTGGGATTGCTTCAAGTTTATCTCCATTTAGTTTGATGTTGGCTACTGGTTTGCTGTATAATGCTTTTCCTATGTGTAGTTTTCTGCCTTGAATTCCTCATCATTCCAAGACTCTGACCCTCAATGGGTATTGAACTTTTTCAATTGATTTCTCAGCATCTAATGAGATGTTCATGGCTAATATCTAATATATGTATAAAGAACTCAAGAAGTTAGGCTCCAGATAATCAAATAACCATATTTAAATATGGTGTACAGAGCACAAGGAATTTTCAACTGAGGAATATCTAATAACCAAGAATCACCTAAAGCAATATTCATCATCCTTAGTTATCAGGGAAATTCAAATCAAAACAACCATGAGTTACCAACTCAGAATGGCTAATATAAAACTGAGATGACATAAGATGCTGTCAATGATGTTGAGAAAGAGGAACTCTTCTCCATTTATGGTGGGATTGCAATCTGGTTCAACTACTGTGGAAATCAGTCTGGTGCTTCCTCAGAAAATTGGAGTAGTATTACTGGAGGAACCAGTTATACCTCTCCTTGAAATATATCCAAAATATCCTCCAATATATATCAAGGATACATGCTTTACTATGCTCATAGCAATCTTATGTACAGTAGCCAAAACGTGGAAAGAAGCAAGGTATACTTTAGTCTATGTATAGATACATAAATTGTGGTACATTTATATAATGGGGTACTGCTCAGCTATTAAAAACCATGAATTCATGAATATTTTAGGCAAATGGGTGGAACAAGATAATATCATCTGAGTGAGGTAACCCAGTCACAAAAGATAATACATGGTATGCACAAACTGATAAGTATATATTAGCCCAAATGATCAGAATATCTAAGATAAGATTCACAGAGAAATGACTTCAGCAATGGTGACACATAGAAGAGATCATACTCTACTGTAAAATGGCAGATATGCAGAGAAGAAGAGACTATCTGCTTGAAATTTCTGTAGTGACAAGAGCCATAATGATAAGCTTGACATGGGAGTATGAACTTATTTCAGCAGTATGACAATGTTATGGAGATGTATGAAAGTGGCTAAAAACAGACCCAAAGTTTGCCTGTTGGTCATTTCTTTGTGAATGAATGAAGAATTTAAATCACTGTAGAAGATTTCAGAGCAACTGATGCTCAGTTGTTTGGGAAGAACAAATCAAGAAAGAGGCATCATCAGCACTAAAAGCATTAGTGTGGATAAAGACTTTATTTCCTGGAACTTTAGTCCAACAAACATTATCTTAATGCCTGTGACATAACATTTATACAATACTGGTTGAGCAGATGCAAGGACCCTTTGACTCCTGCTTAGTGGTTCTGGCAATGGCTATTTCCATCCTCCTCAAGACCAGGAATTTGATTGTGAAGATGGTAATATTTGACAACATTGCTTTCTATCTTCTCAGAGCACTTGAGTCACAGTTTGACATCCTATCCCACGACACCTCAACGTAAACCTACTTCTGCAGTTATTTCAAACTTATTCCAGGTTCATCCTCCTAGATGTGGAAGAGAGATGGTTATTAGCATTGATTGAGTCCACTGTAAAGAACATGGATTCACATTGTGTGACCAGCCTGCAAATGCATAGGAAAACAGGCCAAGAAATTCCATTTAAGAATAAAAGTGAAGACCCGAGAACTCAGGATGGGACACACTAAGCACATGCTTACACTTTCCGCTTTGGTCTTTGATGTCTTCAAAATTCAGAGCTAGGTCTCTGTTTGCAGAGGAAGATAAGGCAATAATCCTAGAAATATACCATGTTCAGGTTTATTAAAATTTAACCTACATAAGTGACATCTTCCTTGAAGAAGACAAGAGACAACTGACATTGCAAACAGTGAATAATTTTTACAGATGCAGAAGTAGAGAGTACAGGATAAAAAAGGGAGCAGGATATAAATCAAACCCTCACTTGCAGGTGTCAGTTATCCCTCTACATTCAGTCAATTCTCCCTCTTTACTTGCTCTGAAGGTGACTAGTGGATCATTCAGGCCCGTTACCAGGAACCACTGAGGAGAACAATCCTGTATGGACACTTGAAGAGGTAAATCTTTCTAAGATGCATGTGAGGGGACTCAAATTTAGTAATGGACGTTAGTGTTTCTGAGCCTCTGATTAGATGCAGATATTATACTCTTTCGGTGCTAAGTCTGTACAGAAAATGTGGTATATTTACACAATGGAATACTATCCAGCAATTAGAAACAATGAATTCACAAAATTTTTAGGCAAATTGTTTGATCTGGAAAATATCATCCTAAGTGAGGTAACCCAGTCACAAAAGAATACACATGGAATGCAATCTCTGATAAGTGGATATTAATTAGCCCAGAAGCCCTGAATACCCAAGGCACAAATCGCATAACAAACGACTCCCGTGAAGAAGTATGGAGAAGGTCCTGATCCTGGAAAGGATTGATCTAGCATTGGAGGGGAATATAAAGTCAGAGAAAAAAAGGAGGGAGGTCAATGGAGAATGGATAGAGAGAAGGATTATGGGACATATGGGGGGGGGGATCCGGGAAAGGGGAAATCATGTGAAATGTAAACAAAGAATATATAAAATAAAAATATTAAAAAAATAAATAAATAAAAGAAAAAATCATTACCAAATAAAGATAATTTCATAGCAGCCCTATTTATAATAGCCAGAAGTTTGAAAAACACCTATATGTCCCTCAACAGAGGAATGGATACAAATATTGTGGTATATTTACACTATGGAATACTACTCAGCTATTAAAAACAATGAATTCATGAAATTCTTAGGCAAGTGGGTAGAACTGGAGAATGTCATCCTGAGTGAGGTGACCCAATTGCAAAAGAACACACACGTGGTATGCACTCACTGATAAGCAGATATTAGCCCAGAAGCTCAGAATACCCAAGAAACAATTCACATATCAAATGATGCCCAAGAAGAAGGAAAGAGAGGCTCCTGGTCCTGGAAAGGCTCAGTGCAGCAGTATAGGGGAATACCAGGACAGGGAAGCAGGAAGGGGCTGATTGGGGAACAGGGGGAGGGAAGAGGGCTTATGGGACTTTCAGGGAGGGGGGATCCAGGTAAGGGGAAATCATTCGAAGTGTAAATAAAGAATATATCGAATAAAAAAAAGACTTAATTTTACTTGACCACACACACAAATAAAGAACACTTTGTGCTTTTTCACAGGACATGGGTTAAGTATACTTATGGTGGCTCAAGATCATTGGAATTCCTATGAATGTGTCTCATTCCCCAGGCTTGTCACCACAGATATTAATAGCACAAACACACACACACACACACACACACACACACACACACAAACAAACAAACATATACCCACACACCCATACACACACACTGCACAATGCACAATCATACATCCTAGCAAAATAAAATAGAATATCATAAAATGAAATCAAATATGTAAAATTAAAAGAAAATAAAAGAGGAGTTGTCCCCATCACTAATTTTGTTCAAAGGGGAAAATTTCTTGTTTTGAGTATCTGAATTGAATATAAGGAATGCTGATATCTTGCTCACAGATGTTAAACCTCAGAGATAAAATGGAGACTGGGAACTGTGTGTCACCTTTCTTCACACATGCCTCTATTTCCCTAGGGTTGAAAAGAGAATATAATCTTGGTTAAAATGTTCTTTTCATTCTTGCATTTTCTATTCAAGTTCTCCAGGAAGAAAACAGCCCCCAAAGACTGTCCCAATTCTACAGCTGCGTTTTAGTGTATCTCCAACCCATAGTCATAGAACACCTTTGAGTCTTTCCTTTAATATGGACCTGGCCTCAGCTTAAATTCCCATATTATTGCAGAAGATCCCTGTCCTTTACCATAGCCACCAACCTTTGAATCATCCAAAAGGAAACCAGAGAGTGTATCCTTCAGGTACCTTACATATTAAATTTATTTGTGTTTCTAATATTTTACATCAAAGCCATTATGTGACAACCCCTGCCTAGATCAAGGTCTTTCACAATAAAGTTCATATGCAGTTTCCTATGGATCACTATCTAAGCATATACAGGGCTATAACTGAGTTCTGCTTCAAACTGGATGGAAAGAGCTTAAACTGTCTCTGTGATTACTGCACACTACATTCTCCTCCCTCAGATAGAATCCTACCTTGATGAATTTGGTGCTTCCATTTCCTCCAGTTATTTGATTTCCTTATTGATGAGATTAACTAGAAAATTGACTTTGTACAGAATACTTCTTGAATATGGTGATGATGAACATTATGTATTCTATTGGGGACAAAACTTGGTCCATCTTACACTGTTTGGAGAATGGATGTATAAAAGCTGTAGGGAGAAAA